>NW_026913770.1:0-8221 GCF_034315485.1 Pezoporus occidentalis | reverse complement strand
GTGTCAGGATTTAAAGCTTGTGCTGGACCTGTTCAGCACACAATCACCTTTACAGTGTCAGGATTTAAAGCTTGTGCTGGACCTGTTCAGCACACAATCACCTTTACATTGGTGCATCCATCGTTGCTTTCACTGCTCCCTTTCATACAGGAAAAGCATTTGAATGGAGTCAGTTCAGAGCCTGCTCTCTGCTGGCAGCAACACAGTCAGCACAGAATGAACAGTGGCATCTGCTCCCACAGCAGAAGAACCAGCAGGGAAAGCTAGTGCTGGGCCTCTTCAGCACACAGGCTGCTTTGCAACGGTGTCACCATCATTGCAGTCTCTCCTCGGTTTCATACCTAAAACTCCATTTGAATCCAAATTCTCAGCTGGTCGCTCTCAGCTGCAGGCAGCACAGTGAGTACAGCACGAACGTTTGGCTTCTGCTCCCACAGCAGAAGAGCCAGGATTGAAAGCTTGTGCTGGACCTGTTCAGCACACAATCACCTTTACATTGGTGCATCCATCGTTGCTTTCACTGCTCCCTTTCATACAGGAAAAGCATTTGAATGGAATCAGTTCAGAGCCTGCTCTCTGCTGGCAGCAACACAGTCAGCACAGAACGAACAGTGGCATCTGCTCCCACAGCAGAAGAACCAGCAGGGAAAGCTAGTGCTGGGCCTCTTCAGCACACAGGCTGCTTTGCAACGGTGTCACCATCATTGCAGTCTCTCCTCGGTTTCATACCTAAAAGTCCATTTGAATCCAAATTCTCAGCTGGTCGCTCTCAGCTGCAGGCAGCACAGTGAGTACAGCACGAACGTTTGGCTTCTGCTCCCACAGCAGAAGTGTCAGGATTTAAAGCTTGTGCTGGACCTGTTCAGCACACAATCACCTTTACATTGGTGCATCCATCGTTGCTTTCACTGCTCCCTTTCATACAGGAAAAGCATTTGAATGGAGTCAGTTCAGAGCCTGCTCTCTGCTGGCAGCAACACAGTCAGCACAGAACGAACAGTGGCATCTGCTCCCACAGCAGAAGAACCAGCAGGGAAAGCTAGTGCTGGGCCTCTTCAGCACACAGGCTGCTTTGCAACGGTGTCACCATCATTGCAGTCTCTCCTCGGTTTCATACCTAAAAGTCCATTTGAATCCAAATTCTCAGCTGGTCGCTCTCAGCTGCAGGCAGCACAGTGAGTACAGCACGAACGTTTGGCTTCTGCTCCCACAGCAGAAGAGCCAGGATTGAAAGCTTGTGCTGGACCTGTTCAGCACACAATCACCTTTACATTGGTGCATCCATCGTTGCTTTCACTGCTCCCTTTCATACAGGAAAAGCATTTGAATGGAATCAGTTCAGAGCCTGCTCTCTGCTGGCAGCAACACAGTCAGCACAGAACGAACAGTGGCATCTGCTCCCACAGCAGAAGAACCAGCAGGGAAAGCTAGTGCTGGGCCTCTTCAGCACACAGGCTGCTTTGCAACGGTGTCACCATCATTGCAGTCTCTCCTCGGTTTCATACCTAAAAGTCCATTTGAATCCAAATTCTCAGCTGGTCGCTCTCAGCTGCAGGCAGCACAGTGAGTACAGCACGAACGTTTGGCTTCTGCTCCCACAGCAGAAGAGCCAGGATTGAAAGCTTGTGCTGGACCTGTTCAGCACACAATCACCTTTACATTGGTGCATCCATCGTTGCTTTCACTGCTCCCTTTCATACAGGAAAAGCATTTGAATGGAATCAGTTCAGAGCCTGCTCTCTGCTGGCAGCAACACAGTCAGCACAGAACGAACAGTGGCATCTGCTCCCACAGCAGAAGAACCAGCAGGGAAAGCTAGTGCTGGGCCTCTTCAGCACACAGGCTGCTTTGCAACGGTGTCACCATCATTGCAGTCTCTCCTCGGTTTCATACCTAAAAGTCCATTTGAATCCAAATTCTCAGCTGGTCGCTCTCAGCTGCAGGCAGCACAGTGAGTACAGCACGAACGTTTGGCTTCTGCTCCCACAGCAGAAGTGTCAGGATTTAAAGCTTGTGCTGGACCTGTTCAGCACACAATCACCTTTACATTGGTGCATCCATCGTTGCTTTCACTGCTCCCTTTCATACAGGAAAAGCATTTGAATGGAGTCAGTTCAGAGCCTGCTCTCTGCTGGCAGCAACACAGTCAGCACAGAACGAACAGTGGCATCTGCTCCCACAGCAGAAGAACCAGCAGGGAAAGCTAGTGCTGGGCCTCTTCAGCACACAGGCTGCTTTGCAACGGTGTCACCATCATTGCAGTCTCTCCTCGGTTTCATACCTAAAAGTCCATTTGAATCCAAATTCTCAGCTGGTCGCTCTCAGCTGCAGGCAGCACAGTGAGTACAGCACGAACGTTTGGCCTCTGCTCCCACAGCAGAAGTGTCAGGATTGAAAGCTTGTGCTGGACCTGTTCAGCACACAATCACCTTTACATTGGTGCATCCATCGTTGCTTTCACTGCTCCCTTTCATACAGGAAAAGCATTTGAATGGAATCAGTTCAGAGCCTGCTCTCTGCTGGCAGCAACACAGTCAGCACAGAACGAACAGTGGCATCTGCTCCCACAGCAGAAGAACCAGCAGGGAAAGCTAGTGCTGGGCCTCTTCAGCACACAGGCTGCTTTGCAACGGTGTCACCATCATTGCAGTCTCTCCTCGGTTTCATACCTAAAAGTCCATTTGAATCCAAATTCTCAGCTGGTCGCTCTCAGCTGCAGGCAGCACAGTGAGTACAGCACGAACGTTTGGCTTCTGCTCCCACAGCAGAAGAGCCAGGATTGAAAGCTTGTGCTGGACCTGTTCAGCACACAATCACCTTTACATTGGTGCATCCATCGTTGCTTTCACTGCTCCCTTTCATACAGGAAAAGCATTTGAATGGAATCAGTTCAGAGCCTGCTCTCTGCTGCGCAGCAACACAGTCAGCACAGAATGAACAGTGGCATCTGCTCCCACAGCAGAAGAACCAGCAGGGAAAGCTAGTGCTGGGCCTCTTCAGCACACAGGCTGCTTTGCAACGGTGTCACCATCATTGCAGTCTCTCCTCGGTTTCATACCTAAAAGTCCATTTGAATCCAAATTCTCAGCTGGTCGCTCTCAGCTGCAGGCAGCACAGTGAGTACAGCACGAACGTTTGGCTTCTGCTCCCACAGCAGAAGTGTCAGGATTTAAAGCTTGTGCTGGACCTGTTCAGCACACAATCACCTTTACATTGGTGCATCCATCGTTGCTTTCACTGCTCCCTTTCATACAGGAAAAGCATTTGAATGGAGTCAGTTCAGAGCCTGCTCTCTGCTGGCAGCAACACAGTCAGCACAGAACGAACAGTGGCATCTGCTCCCACAGCAGAAGAACCAGCAGGGAAAGCTAGTGCTGGGCCTCTTCAGCACACAGGCTGCTTTGCAACGGTGTCACCATCATTGCAGTCTCTCCTCGGTTTCATACCTAAAAGTCCATTTGAATCCAAATTCTCAGCTGGTCGCTCTCAGCTGCAGGCAGCACAGTGAGTACAGCACGAACGTTTGGCTTCTGCTCCCACAGCAGAAGAGCCAGGATTGAAAGCTTGTGCTGGACCTGTTCAGCACACAATCACCTTTACATTGGTGCATCCATCGTTGCTTTCACTGCTCCCTTTCATACAGGAAAAGCATTTGAATGGAATCAGTTCAGAGCCTGCTCTCTGCTGGCAGCAACACAGTCAGCACAGAACGAACAGTGGCATCTGCTCCCACAGCAGAAGAACCAGCAGGGAAAGCTAGTGCTGGGCCTCTTCAGCACACAGGCTGCTTTGCAACGGTGTCACCATCATTGCAGTCTCTCCTCGGTTTCATACCTAAAAGTCCATTTGAATCCAAATTCTCAGCTGGTCGCTCTCAGCTGCAGGCAGCACAGTGAGTACAGCACGAACGTTTGGCTTCTGCTCCCACAGCAGAAGAGCCAGGATTGAAAGCTTGTGCTGGACCTGTTCAGCACACAATCACCTTTACATTGGTGCATCCATCGTTGCTTTCACTGCTCCCTTTCATACAGGAAAAGCATTTGAATGGAATCAGTTCAGAGCCTGCTCTCTGCTGGCAGCAACACAGTCAGCACAGAACGAACAGTGGCATCTGCTCCCACAGCAGAAGAACCAGCAGGGAAAGCTAGTGCTGGGCCTCTTCAGCACACAGGCTGCTTTGCAACGGTGTCACCATCATTGCAGTCTCTCCTCGGTTTCATACCTAAAAGTCCATTTGAATCCAAATTCTCAGCTGGTCGCTCTCAGCTGCAGGCAGCACAGTGAGTACAGCACGAACGTTTGGCCTCTGCTCCCACAGCAGAAGTGTCAGGATTGAAAGCTTGTGCTGGACCTGTTCAGCACACAATCACCTTTACATTGGTGCATCCATCGTTGCTTTCACTGCTCCCTTTCATACAGGAAAAGCATTTGAATGGAATCAGTTCAGAGCCTGCTCTCTGCTGGCAGCAACACAGTCAGCACAGAACGAACAGTGGCATCTGCTCCCACAGCAGAAGAACCAGCAGGGAAAGCTAGTGCTGGGCCTCTTCAGCACACAGGCTGCTTTGCAACGGTGTCACCATCATTGCAGTCTCTCCTCGGTTTCATACCTAAAAGTCCATTTGAATCCAAATTCTCAGCTGGTCGCTCTCAGCTGCAGGCAGCACAGTGAGTACAGCACGAACGTTTGGCTTCTGCTCCCACAGCAGAAGAGCCAGGATTGAAAGCTTGTGCTGGACCTGTTCAGCACACAATCACCTTTACATTGGTGCATCCATCGTTGCTTTCACTGCTCCCTTTCATACAGGAAAAGCATTTGAATGGAATCAGTTCAGAGCCTGCTCTCTGCTGCGCAGCAACACAGTCAGCACAGAACGAACAGTGGCATCTGCTCCCACAGCAGAAGAACCAGCAGGGAAAGCTAGTGCTGGGCCTCTTCAGCACACAGGCTGCTTTGCAACGGTGTCACCATCATTGCAGTCTCTCCTCGGTTTCATACCTAAAAGTCCATTTGAATCCAAATTCTCAGCTGGTCGCTCTCAGCTGCAGGCAGCACAGTGAGTACAGCACGAACGTTTGGCTTCTGCTCCCACAGCAGAAGTGTCAGGATTTAAAGCTTGTGCTGGACCTGTTCAGCACACAATCACCTTTACATTGGTGCATCCATCGTTGCTTTCACTGCTCCCTTTCATACAGGAAAAGCATTTGAATGGAATCAGTTCAGCCTGCTCTCTGCTGGCAGCAACACAGTCAGCACAGAATGAACAGTGGCATCTGCTCCCACAGCAGAAGAACCAGCAGGGAAAGCTAGTGCTGGGCCTCTTCAGCACACAGGCTGCTTTGCAACGGTGTCACCATCATTGCAGTCTCTCCTCGGTTTCATACCTAAAAGTCCATTTGAATCCAAATTCTCAGCTGGTCGCTCTCAGCTGCAGGCAGCACAGTGAGTACAGCACGAACGTTTGGCTTCTGCTCCCACAGCAGAAGAGCCAGGATTGAAAGCTTGTGCTGGACCTGTTCAGCACACAATCACCTTTACATTGGTGCATCCATCGTTGCTTTCACTGCTCCCTTTCATACAGGAAAAGCATTTGAATGGAATCAGTTCAGAGCCTGCTCTCTGCTGCGCAGCAACACAGTCAGCACAGAACGAAGAGTGGCATCTGCTCCCACAGCAGAAGAACCAGCAGGGAAAGCTAGTGCTGGGCCTCTTCAGCACACAGGCTGCTTTGCAACGGTGTCACTATCATTGCAGTCTCTCCTCGGTTTCATACCTAAAAGTCCATTTGAATCCAAATTCTCAGCTGGTCGCTCTCAGCTGCAGGCAGCACAGTGAGTACAGCACGAACGTTTGGCCTCTGCTCCCACAGCAGAAGTGTCAGGATTGAAAGCTTGTGCTGGACCTGTTCAGCACACAATCACCTTTACATTGGTGCATCCATCGTTGCTTTCACTGCTCCCTTTCATACAGGAAAAGCATTTGAATGGAGTCAGTTCAGAGCCTGCTCTCTGCTGGCAGCAACACAGACAGCACAGAACGAACCTTGGCATCTGCTCCCGCAGTAGAAGAACCAGCAGGGAAAGCTAGTGCTGGGCCTCTTCAGCACACAGGCTGCTTTGCAACGGTGTCACCATCATTGCAGTCTCTCCTCGGTTTCATACCTAAAAGTCCATTTGAATCCAAATTCTCAGCTGGTCGCTCTCAGCTGCAGGCAGCACAGTGAGTACAGCACGAACGTTTGGCCTCTGCTCCCACAGCAGAAGTGTCAGGATTGAAAGCTTGTGCTGGACCTGTTCAGCACACAATCACCTTTACATTGGTGCATCCATCGTTGCTTTCACTGCTCCCTTTCATACAGGAAAAGCATTTGAATGGAATCAGTTCAGAGCCTGCTCTCTGCTGGCAGCAACACAGTCAGCACAGAATGAACAGTGGCATCTGCTCCCACAGCAGAAGAACCAGCAGGGAAAGCTAGTGCTGGGCCTCTTCAGCACACAGGCTGCTTTGCAACGGTGTCACCATCATTGCAGTCTCTCCTCGGTTTCATACCTAAAAGTCCATTTGAATCCAAATTCTCAGCTGGTCGCTCTCAGCTGCAGGCAGCACAGTGAGTACAGCACGAACGTTTGGCTTCTGCTCCCACAGCAGAAGAGCCAGGATTGAAAGCTTGTGCTGGACCTGTTCAGCACACAATCACCTTTACATTGGTGCATCCATCGTTGCTTTCACTGCTCCCTTTCATACAGGAAAAGCATTTGAATGGAATCAGTTCAGAGCCTGCTCTCTGCTGCGCAGCAACACAGTCAGCACAGAACGAACAGTGGCATCTGCTCCCACAGCAGAAGAACCAGCAGGGAAAGCTAGTGCTGGGCCTCTTCAGCACACAGGCTGCTTTGCAACGGTGTCACCATCATTGCAGTCTCTCCTCGGTTTCATACCTAAAAGTCCATTTGAATCCAAATTCTCAGCTGGTCGCTCTCAGCTGCAGGCAGCACAGTGAGTACAGCACGAACGTTTGGCTTCTGCTCCCACAGCAGAAGTGTCAGGATTTAAAGCTTGTGCTGGACCTGTTCAGCACACAATCACCTTTACATTGGTGCATCCATCGTTGCTTTCACTGCTCCCTTTCATACAGGAAAAGCATTTGAATGGAGTCAGTTCAGAGCCTGCTCTCTGCTGGCAGCAACACAGTCAGCACAGAACGAACAGTGGCATCTGCTCCCACAGCAGAAGAACCAGCAGGGAAAGCTAGTGCTGGGCCTCTTCAGCACACAGGCTGCTTTGCAACGGTGTCACCATCATTGCAGTCTCTCCTCGGTTTCATACCTAAAAGTCCATTTGAATCCAAATTCTCAGCTGGTCGCTCTCAGCTGCAGGCAGCACAGTGAGTACAGCACGAACGTTTGGCCTCTGCTCCCACAGCAGAAGTGTCAGGATTGAAAGCTTGTGCTGGACCTGTTCAGCACACAATCACCTTTACATTGGTGCATCCATCGTTGCTTTCACTGCTCCCTTTCATACAGGAAAAGCATTTGAATGGAATCAGTTCAGAGCCTGCTCTCTGCTGCGCAGCAACACAGTCAGCACAGAACGAACAGTGGCATCTGCTCCCACAGCAGAAGAACCAGCAGGGAAAGCTAGTGCTGGGCCTCTTCAGCACACAGGCTGCTTTGCAACGGTGTCACCATCATTGCAGTCTCTCCTCGGTTTCATACCTAAAAGTCCATTTGAATCCAAATTCTCAGCTGGTCGCTCTCAGCTGCAGGCAGCACAGTGAGTACAGCACGAACGTTTGGCCTCTGCTCCCACAGCAGAAGTGTCAGGATTGAAAGCTTGTGCTGGACCTGTTCAGCACACAATCACCTTTACATTGGTGCATCCATCGTTGCTTTCACTGCTCCCTTTCATACAGGAAAAGCATTTGAATGGAATCAGTTCAGAGCCTGCTCTCTGCTGCGCAGCAACACAGTCAGCACAGAAGGAACAGTGGCATCTGCTCCCACAGCAGAAGAACCAGCAGGGAAAGCTAGTGCTGGGCCTCTTCAACACACAGGCTGCTTTGCAACGGTGTCACCATCATTGCAGTCTCTCCTCGGTTTCATACCTAAAAGTCCATTTGAATCCAAATTCTCAGCTGGTCGCTCTCAGCTGCAGGCAGCACAGTGAGTACAGCACGAA
Source organism: Pezoporus occidentalis (assembly GCF_034315485.1). Lineage (NCBI taxonomy): Eukaryota > Metazoa > Chordata > Aves > Psittaciformes > Psittacidae > Pezoporus > Pezoporus occidentalis. The sequence goes on along the minus strand of NW_026913770.1, from coordinate 42 downwards.
CGTTTGGCTTCTGCTCCCACAGCAGAAGTGTCAGGATTTAAA